>NC_139574.1:13050588-13085588 GCF_946808225.1 Silurus aristotelis
TAATAAAGGTATTAGAGCAACATATGCTCCCCTTCAGACAACATGTATTTCAGGAAAAGCTTATGTATTTCAGCAGGACGATGAAAAACCACATACTGCAGCTATTACAACAGAATGGCTTTGTAGAAGAAGAGTCCAGGTGCTGAATTTGCCTGCCTGCAGTCCAGATCTTTCACCTATAGAGAACATTTGGCGCATCATTAAACAGAAATTACGCCAAAGACGACCACAAACTCTTCAGCAGCTGGAAACCAATATTACGCAAGAATGGGACCAAAATCCAGCAGCAAAACTCCAGAAACAAATAACCTCAATGTCCAGACATCTTTAAACTGTTTTGAAAAGGAGATGCTACACCATGGTAAACATCCCCCTGTGCCAGCTTTTTCTTAGACCTGTAGCAGGCATTAGAAAAATTGAGAAAAAAAAAAAAAATTTTAAGTGTAAAAATGTATGCACAAACTTTTATGTTCTCTCAGCTATTGTGAATTAAAAGGCTTTTAGTTTTCCTTTTATATAAAATTTAAAAAATGTCCCAACATTATACTTACAAACCATAAGTATTATACTTACGGTAATATTTAATCCCTCAATGTCCCTTAGCCACCAGTGCTCCCTTTAACAAACAGTTCTAAACATTCTGTAGTTCTACTGAAAAAGGTTTTGACTTGAGTTTGGGTTTCATCATGGTTAGTTCTTACATTCATACCATACACAACTAACTAACTTTCTTTCGGCTCCTCCCATTAGGGGTCGCCACAGCGGATCCTCCTCATGTTTGATTTGGCACATGTTTTTACGCTGGATGCCCTTCTTAACGCAACCCTCCCCATTTATCCGGACTTGGGACCGGCACTAAGAGTGGCTGGGGTTGGTTCCCTGACCGAGGATCGAACCCGGGCCGCAGCGGTGAGAGCGCCACATCCTAACCACTAGACCACCAGGGACCCTTTTTCATACCATACACAACAGTATATCAAAATAGTATGCTACTTAATCTACATTACCTACAATAGTGAAGTTCAATTTATTTTAATTTGTGAATATTTTAATTTGTAGCATTTTGTAAAAGACATGGACTTAAAGCAGCTTTACAGAAACAAAGATTAAAAAAATACTTTTAATTTCATAAAATTGTTTTTTTTTGTTGTATCCGTAATACGTAAGCCAGTGCCACAGTTGCAAGGGAAAACTCCCTGAGATGGGATGAGGAAGACACTGTAAGAGAAACCAGGCTCAAAAGGGAAATCCTTATCTTGTGACACAGGATATTCATCCATTATTGCTTCATCATTGTTGAGGTATCATCCGAAATGTGTAGATGTAGCTTGTACCTTACAATTGATAAAGCAATCATAATACATAAATATGTTCTATAAATATGTAAGTAAAGAAGAATTAAAGGACAAATATCAGTTAAGTATTGCTCCTGTTTTACTGCAGTGGTGAACAGACCCAAAAATCACAACAATGAAATACCCACTCACTAAATCACACTTAATTTTTTATATCTTCCCTTAATAAAGTAATATATATGCATAATCCAATCCCTCTGATAGATGAAGCAGATGTCTCACCAGTCTGCTGATGGGCATGGTGACCTCCATATGAAGACTGGGAGTGCTGGGCTCTGTGACCTCAGCTGCATTTAGAAGTAACTGAAGATATTCTTTCGCCTAAAGAACAGAAATAGATATTCAAATTAACTATATTTTTTTTAGCCATTTCCACAAAGCATCATCATAGATATACAGAATTTTTACTAAAATTTTTCCCTGCAAGTTTATCCCTGAATATAAATCTAATGCTGATGATGTTGATGAATGACCAATGCTGGCCACTAAATAACTCAAAAGATTCAGCTTTAAATCGTATTTGAGAAAAAAGAAAAAAAAGGTACTGTATGAGATGGAGACAATGTAAATATGTTACCATATGTTGTAATTTGCTACTATGTGGATTAAGGTCTGATTTTATACCTAAATCATTGCTAATAGTAGAAGATTGGCAAGCAAAAATGTACTCCAGTTATTCACTCTGAATAAACACAAAAAGTTACATGTTCTTGATCAAAACCTACATAATTACCTTTTCTACATCACCATCCTTTGCTGCGGAGATTATACTTAACATCTGAAGCGCTTTTAAGTTATGTGCATCTATCTCTAGAATCCTGAAATCCAGGTCAAAAGAAAATATATGATTAAATCAAATTTAAACCTTCAAACATTTCTCTAATAACTGAATTCAAACTGATATCCGACATACCTTTCAGCCACCTCGGTGGTATGTTCCCAGTTATGGAGAGCCATAAATATGTTCATCTTGAGAACCAAAGCTGGAATGAAGTCCGGATAGGAAGCTATGATCTGATTGACGATATTCAAAGCATAGGACTCTTTTTGTCTCGCCATAAAAAACTCGATCTATAAGCAGTTTAAAAATTAAAATCAAGGCAAAGACTACACTGATTGTATAATCTTGTCTCATTGAAATTTTAAAATATATATCAATAGTACAATAAGGTCAAATTTGAAATTAAATACCTTTCCCATCAAACCAAACACGTTCTTTATGTCAAAAATGCCACTGTCAAAATATCGAGTGGCATGCGATCGTTCAACATCACTCTCTAAACTCAGGACAATCCAGCACTTAAGAATATGTCCCTATAAACACACAATTGTGTCTCTGTTCATTGTTTTAAAAAAAATATATATACTTTATACATTATACTATATATAATAATGAATGAAGCAAAATGTTTCATTATACCAAGGATACCACCTCAATATACATTCAGATATACATCCAATCCTTTATCAAAAATTCAGCATATCAATTGGAAAATTGTTATATAATAAAACTTTTAATCCGATAATCATCATCATCTTCTTTCGGCTGCTCCCATTAGGGGTCGCCACAGCAGATCATCCGTCTCCATACCACCCTGTCCTCTACATCTGCCTCTTTCACACCAACTACCTGCATGTCTTCAAAACTTTTAATCCAATAATAATTAAAGTAAAACATTTAATTAAAATAATGTACTTCAATCGCATCTTTTAGTTTAGCCTTTGATTTAGAATTCACCATTTACATAAACGCACAAACCTCTGAAGATCCACTGGATAATTTAAGCATCTTGTCTATGTTCTCTTTGGCTTTTTGATTTCTTCCCAGAATCCAGTAGAGCAGTGCGACATAGTACAAAGCCTTGTCTCCAGCTGTCCTCTTGGCTCTCTTTAAACAGGACTCCAGCTCAGACACTGCTTCTCCGTCTCACAAACAAAAGAGCAGAGAGAAATAAGGAAATGTATAGAACAAACTAAATACTAATCTCATTAGATTTAATTGTTATTTACACAACACCTTCCTCACACTCATCACTAATTTTACGATTAGGTGAAACACAGCTAGACAGAATGTAATGCTTTCCTAGAGTAAACTCTTAAAAGAGTTGGATCTATTAGATAAACAGGATGGATGAGATAATGCTACAAAAAAAAAAAAAAGGTGCTGGATTGGGGTTCTATACCCTGGAATTAATGGAACCAAACAGTAAACAGTAATAGAGGGGTGCATCACAATGTACTTTACATAGAACTGCTGAGGTTTGGATATATATAATGTGGAAGTGTTAAATAGCTAATTTTTCAAAACCCAAAAATATCAAGTGTTTTTATCAGAGATGATAATCAAAAGAGAAGTGCAGTAGTCTGTATAAGCATGAACCCGAGGTCATGAGTTCATATCCTAGCACCACTAAGCTGCCACTGCTGGGCCCTTGAGCAAGGCCCTCAGCTGCTCACTTGTAAAAAATCAGTTAATAATAAGTAGCCCTGAATAGGGGTGTGTGCCATAAATGTAAATACACCTTTTCAAAAGAAGTCGAGAGAGAATCTAAAGTTTCAGTAAAGACTTTTAATGAACAGATTATGAACAGAAATAAGGATTGCAGATAGATAGAGAAGATCTAATAGTAAGAGAGAAAGTGGCAGTATTGAGAAATGATATATGAAGAAAAATAAGAGTGACTAACTATACATTAAATATATGAACTAATTTCTGTGGACACCTGACCCTAGGATTCGTGTGCTTTTTTGAAAATGTTCCACAATTTGCCCCCATTTATTCCGCTCTTCTGGGACGATGTTCCACAAAATTTTGCAGTGTGATTGTGGAAATTTGTTTTTATTCATCCAGAAGGTCGTTAATAAGGTCAGCTACTGATGAAGGGTGAGGAGAGCTGGTTCAAATGAAGGGAAAATGTAATGCTGTCACATCCAAAGACATCCTGTACAATTGTATGCCTTCAACTTTGTAGTAAGAGTTTTGGTAAGAACCACATGTGGCTGGAAAAGACAAGTGTTCCACTACTTTTGTTCAAATATATATGTATATCTCAAGATACTGTTTTGTAAAAGGCAGACAATTTGGTGCAGTAGGTAAGATTTCCATTTCACAACAACTGTTCAATCCTGTGCCTCTGTTCTGGCATGCCGTCCAGTGTTCCTAAAACTTTCAGATCCACAAAGATAAATAAACTGTTTACTAAACACGGATGAATAAATAAATGAATTAATGTCCTGTAAAGCTGTAAATCTTATGCATAGTGTCTAAATTTTACATTAAGTGTGCAAATTCACATACATTAATACTTCATTCATAAACTATTTCAAAGTAAATCTAGATTCTTTAGCTGGCATGAATTTGAACTTTAAATTCCTAATTATATAAATATATAATATATAAATATAATTATACCTTTTTTCAAGTTCTATATGTAGAATACAAACTGTGTAAAAAGATTTAAATAATAAAATAGTTATTGTTGATTACATTAAACAACCCTTATATATTTTAGACAAAAAAGCAGCCTAAAACTCTTCAAATTTGGTTTAGGATTGTTGCATAATGAAGCTGATTTCAAGAAGGAGGGGGGAAAAAAAACAAAAAAAACATTGTTCATAAGCATGGACACTTTGCACAAAAAAGGAAACACTTAAAATTTTAAAGCAAAAATACCAACAAGGATATTGATCAACTGGGAAAGGTTAGTGATATAATGTAAAAATAGCTAAAGAAACTCTATACTGGATATGGATATGTTTTACATATTTTTATGCATGATACGCAATTGGTCCAGATTGTTTTACAAGCCTTTCTCAAGGGCCAAAGAGGATTTAGCAGGGGTTGGTGGTTGTGTTTTAATGTCCTGGCATCCTAACCAGTGTTCCTGTTTCACAGATGCCCTGATCAAGAGATTACTGAAGATGAATAAACAAATGAGGTAATGTACATAAATTTGCATACTTAACGTTTAAATACAACACTATGCATAGAATGGCTTTTATGTGCTAATTAATTAAAAACAATTATCCACTACATCTTTAGTGTCATCATCAATGCTTGGAACACTGACACACACACACACACACACACACACACACACACACACACACACACACACACACACACACACACACACACACACACACACACACACACAGGCAGACAAAGTGAGAACCTTTCAGTATTCAATTATTATAATAGGGCAGAGTAAATCTGTTTGGTAAAATCACTCCTTGCACTGCACCATGCTGTCTGAGATCCTCCAGAAATGCTCAAGTGGTACCAAGTAAGTATACCTCAAAGCTCTTCTCTGTTCTGGCACCGAAGTGGTGGAATGGACTTTCCCCTAGATGTCTGAACAGCAGAGTCACTGCGACGGGTGAAGACTTTCCTCTTCCTGAAACACTAACACTTTTCCAGATTTGCTTTGTTTGGTTTTTTTTTACATTTTAAAAATCCTCTTAACAGAGTTGTAGGCTGATTTATCTCAAGTTTGTAATCTAGTGTACCAGTGTAGATTTATTCATCGATGGAGACTTAAAGCACTTTTTGAATGTGGCTCTGGACAAGGGCGTCTGCTAAATGCCATAAATGTAAATGTTTGCAGTGTGACTTGACACAGGAGACCTGTGACTGCTCACCTGTGGTCTCTCTTTGCCTGTGTGCCCACAGGAGGGCCATCACTGAGCACAGAGACACCTGAGGCTTGTCTCTCAGAATGTTCAGCTCCCTGACAGCCTCCTGACAGCGTCCTTTCACACACACAACATAGTTAACAATCAACATGTTCAGACATACAAATCCACAAAGATCCCAATACATTACCTTCATTTAGAGCAGCAAAAGCCTTGAAGAACAGGAGCACAGGGTCGTTTGGGTAGAGTTTAAGGTAGTTTAGTGCAGTGTTTATCACCTGCCTGTACAATCGCTCCCTCAGCAGGTATATAAGAGAAGCCTGAAGTATAAACACAGCCATCATGAAATATAAACACTTAAACATCTGCCTGAAGATCAGAGAGAGAGCGAAAGAGCACGCTTGATAATTGGAATGATAATCCAAGTTAGGTCTCAAATTACAGCTCAGAAACAAATGACTGCTTCCACTTACTAAGCAGGTTGGATCGGAGTCTGCCATAGTGAACTTTTCTTGGTCTTTGGTGAACGCAAAGTCTCAGCGGCCTTTATTCACTTTTATGTCTGAAGACCGGAGGAAAATCTGAGATGCAGGTGTTTTTTTTGGTTGCTTGGCAACACCTGGACACACCTGAAGTGCACAGGCTGACTAATCGCTCACAGACTGAACCACTGTGTGTCAAATGTTCACCTGTATTTAAAGTCTAGCTTGCCTAATCTTCTGCATCTCCTCAATTCCTAACATACACAACTATAGGCTTCTTAATATTTTACCTTCCTTACTGAAAAGAATTAGAAACCTTCACAGAAATTGTACTGATTTCAAATGATTGGTACCAAATAATTTACATTAGGCAGTGTGTGTGTGTGTGTGTGTGTGTGTGTGTGTGTGTGTGTGTACACATCATTAAATCATTATAATCAAACCATAGAAACAGAGTGGAGTCTGGATTCATAGTTGAACATAAAACTATAACCTATCCAGGGTTTACCAAAATGTGAGTTGCTAAAGATTTCATTGATCCATAATAGCATCAATTAGACCCGACATGCTACCAATAATTACCAAAAAAAATTAAAATAATAAAAAGTTATCAGTTTTGTTTAAAACCAATATGATTCCTATTACAGACATTGAAGCCATTATAAATGTTTATTTCTATTGTTCATTTATTCTATTGTTTTCCCCTCCAAATTGAATTTTACTTCAGATCTATACTTGAAGACCATACCTACATTTCCTTACAAAAGCCTTTGGCTTAATCATTATTTTTGAAAGCATCTTTGCTTAAAAGCCTTGGACAGTGCTCGAATTGAGTCAAGTCTTATTGGGGGTCCCCAGTTGCTGTGTAATTCATATATGTTTTACTAATATAATCTTATAAGTCTATTTTTTTACTTGTCATCAGAAGGGTGCCAATGCCTGATGGGGTCCCCCCCTCATTTTGAGCACTGGCCTTGGAAGACATGTGCAGTCCTGTATATTAAATAGGCAAATGCAATTAAACCAAGGGGAAAAAAATATGCAAACAACATGAGGTGCATAAAAGAAAGTGATGATGATTTTGTTGGAACAGTTTGATCCGAGTACACCAAAGTACACTCCTTGCTTTCTTTCTTTTTTTCTTTATTCTTTCGAACTCAAACCAAATATAGAATGCATTTCTAGAACATTGTGCAATCTCAGCTTTGATTGAGAGTTTGCGAAGCCCAATCTCTTTTGCATAAATAGAAATCAGTCACCCAAATATACTTTAATTACAATTCATTATTTAAGATCAGTTTTTTTTATTATTATTATTATTACTAGTTTCTTTCTCTTCTCCAATCTCTTTACAGTATTTGTCTGCCCTCTTCTGGTTGGACAGAGTGATAGCAGCGACTGGATCACACGAGAAACCATGAGCCTACTCCTTCTGACTCTTGTCATATTTCGCATAGTTCACACCATAAAAAGCACCTTTTTGAAGAGAACGGGTTTACATTAAAATAAAATAAAAAAAAAGGTAAATAAAAGCAACTCAAAAGGTAAAACTGCCTACAAAATAATTACAATATATGTACAGAATTATGGCATCAATGATAACACAAACATTAGTGAGAGAGATGAATCTTTTTTTTTTAAACATGGTTTCAGGATATTTGTATACTTCTAACCTCAAGTACATGAAATTTTAAAAGTTGCACTCCTTTACAATCAACAAAACCGATCGCTCATTATAATTTAGGGTTTTTTCGCTCTAACATAAGGATTAAAATGGTGCTTGCAAATCAACATCTGTGGAATGTATAAAGAAGAGACAGCAAAAAAATATGTGGTGTCTGTCATTCGCGTCACAGCAACGTGCCGTCAAACATGGTGCGTATCTAAACAAACTACACACAAAACGGGGCAAGAAAAATCATAGTGACGCATGAAATCATATAGCAATTAAATAATAATATTAAGCTTCCAAAAAATATTCACTCCACCCTTTCTATTTGTCAGTTTTTCTATTTGTCACCCTTCTCCCGGTTTTCTCCTCTTCCTACTTCAAACCTGGCAGATCCAGATCCGCTTAGGGACTGTGAAGATCTGGTGAAATTCACAGGTGAGAGTGTGTTTTTGTGTGTCAGACTCCATGGAACATTACACACCGGATCAGAGGGAGCATGAGTTTCAAAGTCCATGGATAGGATTTGGAACGGAAAAGGTGGACAGATGTGTAGAGCTACAGTCGTTTCCTTACGTGGACTTCTGTCTGTAGTGAAGCGTCAGGTCACCGCCACTCTTCCAAATGAAGTGTTTTACTGTTCGCAGGTCCATGTTAGGATCGAGAACCTTTCAGACGAATTCAGAGCAAAGCAGTGTTACTGAAATAGGATATAAAGGATGGAAAAATAACAACCCAAATTGTAGAGTTTTTAAGTTTCTTGAAAAATTCGGACCCAACCAACAGTCCCTGACAAAAGTTCTTGTCGCTTATCCATTTTGTAGAAAAACCTGCTATTAACCTGACTTTTAATTAATCAATTGGTGTTAGAAATAGCGCATATGAAAAGCTAAAACCCTCCCAAATGATGTTTAATGCACTGAAATAAATTTGTTTCACTGAAAAAAGATTTATCATTTAATCAAGACAGAAAGGTCAAATTTTGGCAAGACAAAAGTTTTGTCGCCTATACAGAAATTGAACAAATTTACTGCAAATACAAAAATATGTCAGCAAATTAAGTAGTGGTGCTGTGAGATCCAAACTGAATATCTTGTATGACTTCCATGAGCTTGAAGGACTGCATCCATGCGGTTTGGCAAGGATTCATACAATCTATTGATGAAGTCATCAGGAATAGCAAAGAAAGCAGTCTTGCATGCCTCCCAGAGTTCATCAATATTCTTTGGTTTCGTCTTCCATGCTTCCTCTTTCATCCTACCCCACATACGCTCAATGATGTTCATGTCTGGTGACTGGGCTGGCCAATCCTGGAGCATCTTGATCTTCTTCGCCTTGAGGAACTTTGATGTGGAGATGGAAGTATGCGATGGAGCACCATCCTGCTGCAGAATTTGGGCTCTTTTATGGTTGGGAATATAAGAGGTAGCTAAGATTTTTTTGGTATTTTAGACTATTGATGTTGCCTTCCACCCTGCAGATCTCTCGCACACCCCCACACTGGATGTAACCCCAGATCATCATTTTTCCGCCACTAAACTTCACTGTTTTCTGGGTGAATCTTGGATCCATGCGGGCTCCAGTAGGTCTCCTGCAATATTTGTGGCGACTGTAGTGTAATTCAACAGAAGATTCATCTGAAAAATCCACCTTCTGCCACTTTTCCAGCCCTGTCTTTTGTTTAGGGATGGCTTCTGGGCACTGATTCGACCATCGAGGCCATTTCGAGACAGAATCCGACAAATTGTTCTGGTTGACACAGGGACTTCAGGTGACCAGGTCTGCCGCAGTGAAAAATGGGCTGGCCTTGGATTTTCGAGCCAACAAACGGTCCTCTCGAGCAGTTGTCTTGCGCGGTCTGCCTGACCTGGGCTTGTCAAAAACATCTTCAGTCTCTTCAAATCTTTTTTTTTATCCTCTGTACTTGATGCTGAGACACATTAAAGGTGTCTGCCACATCAGCAGTGGATCTGGTCTCCAGCCTCTTGATAATCAAAACTTTAGTCTCAGGGTGAATCTTAGGCATGTTTGCAGAGGTTTAGTTGCAGTTGATGTGAAGGTCTAGTGTACTAGGGTTCTTTTTATACACACCTGAGACCTAATTGATCCATTATATATGTCTTTGCAAAAATGGACTCAATGGGCTTTACCAAGCTGTGAATATTAGAATACTTTTTGACAGTTTCATTTTGCACTAAAACATTATTACAAAAGCTGTTGGGATTAAAATGAGCCATTTCTTGTAAAAAAAAAAAAAATCTTGATTAGAAAAATATTTCAGGGGCACTTCAGGTCAATTTGTACACAAGCTAAAAGACTTTTGTCAGGGACTGTATATTCGAACACAGATCAAGATAGACAGATGAGGATAACTTAAAAGTAGTTCTGATGATTTGAATCACAGGTTACAAGTGTAAATTAAAAAAAAAAAAATTATCTATGGAATAACGAGGTTGAAAAGAAAGACAATGAGGATTATATTATTTATATATTTAAAAAAAAATTATAATACAGATCCCTAAGAAAGCCTTAATACCTGACAGACAGCTTTTTTTTTTTTTTTTTGGACAGTTTGGATGATGGGTTTTTACCTGATCCTGACAGAGCAGCTCAATCTTCTCTTCAGCCAACACTGCCATGTCCTCCTCCTCTTTCTGCTCACTCGGCTTCTCTCCAGCTGAACCGCTCGTCTGAGACTCGCTGTCTAGGTTAATTATTTTCTCATAAACATGCTCCATCACTTTTCTCACTTGGAGCATGTCACTGGCTGAGAGACGATCCCTAAACACAAACAAAAGAACATGCAGATATTTTCAGGCTTGCATAGAGTGCCATGGACATGTGATAAACCTTTGTTTTTGTTTTCGTTCTTTTTTTTTCTAAAAAATCCTTAAAGATCAAAGAAGATACACAAAGCAACAACGTATGTTTTATAATAAAAGATTAGATCAATATAAATTCTAGTCTAATTTTCTGATATTTATATCCCAGATTAAAAAAAAAAAATTTACATTTAAAAATGCACAAAAAAAACAGTAATATTAGGGCTAAAACTATTCCTTGAGTAACTCGAATGATTTGAATACAAATAATAATAATAATAATAGAGAAATTATTAATATTATATATATTATTATTATTATTATTAAGTATATATTTTTTTGTTATATTGTTAATTGTAACTTAATCACAGATTTTTATCTGTTCTAAATGTACCTTAAATAAAGAATACTCTTTCTTAAAACTTTAATCAACATATGCTTTACACACCAGTTTGCTCATAAGGGACAATTTTACACTTATAAAAAACAATCTTATTCATTCTTTATAACCACATTATCAGTGTAAAGCTGCTTTGAGACAATGTCCATTGTTAAAAGCACTATACAAATTAAAATGCATTAAATTTAATTATGCAAATGTATGTTTATTATCTATATTTATATTATATTATAATAAAAACAAAATATAGAGTTAGTGCAGTGTCACTGTGGCTACTTAAACCGTACCGGAAATAAGATTTGTTTTGCGCATGCATTAAAACACTAAAGAATTAAAAGTGCTAGCATTAGCAGCTAACTGGGAAGTGGCTAACGCTAGTGCTATGGATTCAAGATTTTTAATGTCACAAACATAGTTATATGCAGAATACAACTTGCAGTGAAATAAAAAGATAAAAATCTTGGATCCATAGTGCTAACCTTAAAATAAAAGCATCCAGACAAATCTGCATATCGAGGAGGTGAATGAATGAAGGATGGAAGGAATGAAGACATTTGTTAAAGTATGCTCTGAAATAAGTAGAACAGTTAAGTAGATCATATCTTTAGAAAATTCAATATTAAATGTAACACACACACACACACACACACACACACACACACACACACACACGTATTACCCAGATGGGGTCTAACAAATGTAAATAATTTGATCTTTTTTTCCCACTATTTAATTGTATTTAATCAATTAAATTATTTGATTTGATTTAATTATTCAATTTAATCAATATAATAAAAAACTGAATTGCATTAATTTGATTTATTTTATTTTCTTATTAATTGATATATTCTTTAACCAAGCATTATTTAACCAACTGATTTAAAAATGTAAACTGTTTACCGATCATTTCGTGTACCCTTACACCCCTAATATATACATTCATACATACACACTCTCTAATATCAAGTGGAATTTATTTACATGGTAACCACTTCACCAAACACAGGCCCTTGGCTTTAACAAAACACTTCCTTCGAAAGATCTCGGTTCAAACGTGTGCATTGAAAAAGTCACAAATACTTTGATATTAGCTTAAAACTGTAACAAATGTGAAACTGTTCTCACAGAGAGATTCGGATTTTACCATATAACAAGTTATCTACCAGGAATAGTAACTTACTTCTTCAACGTCTTGGCACCAGACGAAGAATGTGGCTGGAGGTAGAAGGGGATTTTGTTGAATTTTGGCATGTTTTTCTGTACAAAAGGAAACAGAGCAGTATCTTCAGAAAAAGAAGACATTTTTTAATACGCATATTTCAAAAATAATATTTGGGTCTTTACTTGCTAAATTTAGTTACTTAGTTATAGCTCAGGTAAAAACCAGAGTCACAGTCTGAGAGGTCTAAATGTAATGAAATAAATGACATTTAGACTGGACAGGATTGGCACTGGATGGTCTTAAGTACTCACATCCACTGTGATGTCAATAACCCACTGTGGAACCGTTTCATTGAGCAGCATGGACTCGGTCTCGCCTCCAGAGTCTCGACAGAGCAACCTGCACATACACATACAGGGGGCCATATAATAATATTGATTCACACCATGAGTCCCTGTTTTTTTCCAGCAAGACCACAAACAAACATGTACTTGTAAAGAAACACACCTGAACAACGTTCTTCCTCCAGCTTCACCAAAAATAACAGGAGTGTGTGGTGGCACTTGGAAATAGCCGTTTCCTTTCTGTATCCTGTTCTCATGCTCACCATTCACTAAAGCACATAGATTAGGAGGATACTCTATAAGGAAATAATATAAGGTTATAGTACACAAAACGCCATTGACAGGATTTCTTACTGTGGTTCAGTTCTGTTTCCTCATCCATGGGACTGCTGTGCGTCCTGGGCCAGTATTCCAACAGCGCTTGGAGCAGCAGTCCACCCAGATTCACTACAACACACAACAGCATTCAGTCGCTATCCCATTCAAAGAACAACACATTCACTTTCAGAAGCTTTAAAATCGTTTCAACTGTTTCCAAGAAAAGTCATGCATTGAAACAATGTTTGAAAACAAAAATGCTCTTTGAAAATATATTTTTTAATCTTTAATTGCCTAGTTTCTTTGATCCTCTGTGCTGTATAAACCCAGACTCCTGCTTTGGCTGACGAGAATGGAGGCAGGTTGTGCTTTTATGCTGTTTAGGCTCATCTAGCTCAGAGTTTAGTATTTTATTAACTCTGAAGTGCTTTTCTGTACAACACAATTGTAGAGACCTAAAAGTTATTGTAGCCTGTTGGCTTTAAGCAATATGAGCATTTCTTTCTGGTGTTCCTCCTCAACAAGCCATATATCTTGCAATCCAATCATATTTCTTGCACAATTCTGGTATTACTGCTAAACATAAAAAAAATCTCACACATGTATACATAAACATATACATACATATACATATACACACACACACACACACACACACACACACACGAACATTATTCCTGATGTCCTTATATATATATATATATATATATATATATATATATATATATATATATATATATATATATATATTATATATATATATATAAAAAAAATCCACCCATTTTTATTTTGAATCAATATAAAAAAGTCAATATATATATCAAATATATATAGTCAAATGGCCCGTCAGTAACTCAAATCAAGCACCAAAATCCGCTGTGATGCGCACATCCACCAATTAAAACCTTCCGGTGGAAACATAGCAGAAGCTTAGATTGATGATTTACCTCATTTAAAACACCATAATTACTTAAAAAAAAATTTACAATATTTTGTCTTCATGCTCTATGTTAAATCTGGTTTCAATAATTATAAACATACATTTGCACAAAGCATAAATATTTGTCCATGGCCGTGTTCATTATAGTATTAAAAACCTAAACCGTATTCAGTCAATGTACTTTAGAACAGATTTTAAAATAATAATAATAATAATAATAATGATTATTGTCTCTGTGTAATATATATTTACTCTGTGTAATATATATATATATATATATATATATATATATATATATATATATATATATATATATATATATATATATATATTACACAGAGTAACTCACAAAAGTACACCCCTCGCATTTTAGCAATTTTAATATAACCTTTAAGGGACGAAACTATCAAATCTATCCAAGTTCCATTTGTAGTCAATGTGCATCTTGTATAAAAGCTTTAATGTGCTAAGTTTTGTCCTTAAAATTATATATATTATTTGCATATAAACAGTTTTTGCCCAGGTCAGGGGGCATTTGAATCATCATTACCCATTTGCACTTTAAAAAAATGCATTCAAAAAATGTTTTAGAAACAAATTTAAGATTATGTTAATGTGCACAATTTTGCCACACAATTTTTCAACCTCAGTTATTCAAAGGTTGGGATTAAAGGACAAGAAGACACTTATCAGAGCACTGGAAATAGTCATTGACCACAAACAGCAAGGATAAACAACTGACTTTTACTTAAGATTTTTCACAAATATTGCTATACTCACATTTTGGATCTGAGCCATCTGGACTGGTAAATCCAGCATCCTTTGCCGAGACCCAAGCGGCAAAGCAATCGCTCTCATCAAGTGTAATAGTCAGCATCTATAAAACAGTAAACAGTATTTAATGACCACAACACACCGAGATTTAAAACAATTATAATCTACAAAATATTGTGTTCACATCTATAAATCTTAACATTATTAGGTAGATAAAACTCTTACACAGTAATGGGACTCACCCCTGTTTTAAGATCGACAGAAAACCAGTGAGGAACGTAAACCATCTTAAACCGTTTCTTGATCTCCTCATCAAACTCGATTTTTCCCAAATCTTCAACTTTACATGCCTGCACAAAAGCTACACATAAGCAACTAAAACATGGTGTCAAAACTTGGATGCAAAAGAAAAACGAAGCAACAGTTCATACCTTTAACACATCCCAGTATGCGATGTTGGTGTTGGTGTCTTTGGTGAGTATGTGTCTCTTATCGTTGAGAATGTGGCACTGAATTATACTGGCTCCACCTAGAGGACAAATTAAGATACTGAATGTGTGCTGGCATCATAACACCGTCAGCAACTGCAAAGCAAGACTGAAAGAATGTAGAGAGCCGAAACATATTTACATTTATAGACAATTTGTATTTAGAATTTTTAAATCCTGAGACTGCCATAGAATTAAAAAGCATCAAACCCCATTAAAGACATTACTGTAGAAATTGCATGGATTTATACTGCAATACTTATACTATAAAGTTTCTTTTCGGCTTCTCCTGTTAGGGGTCGCCACAGCGGTAAAAACATATTAAACATACTTTGACAGTTAAAAAAGCACAAACATACTTCCCAAAAATTATAAAGATATTACATATCATTAATTTGACATGGAGTCAAACATATCTGGCTGTAGCCAGAAAATAAAGCCTGGATTAATGCTAGACAGTGTTTTAGCATCACTTTGGGTGTAACCAGAATTTTAAAATCCTGGCTGAGATACACCGACCAGACAGAACTTTATGGCCACCGATGAGGCATAACATTAGGAGCACCTGCCTAATATTGTGTTGGTCCCCCTTTTGGTGCCAAAACAGTCGTGAACCGTTGAGCATTAACAGCGTTAACTTCTTCAGCAATGTGAGCTACAGGAGCTCGTCTGTTGGATCGGACCACACGGACCAACCTTTGCTCTCCTCACCTGCATCAATGGGCCCTGGCCGCCCATGACCCTGTCACCGGTTCACCACTTTTCCTTCCTTGGACCACTTTGATAGATACTGACCACTGCAGACCGGGAACATCCCACAAGAGCTGCAGTTTTGAAGATGCTCTGCCCCAGTCGTCCATCAATCACACGTCAAACTTGCTCGAATCCTTACGCTTGCCCATTTTTCCTGCTTCAAACACGTCAATTTTGGGGACTAAATATATCCCTCTCACTAACAGGTGCCATGATTAAGTAATAATCCATGTTATTTACATCACTGGTCATAATGTTATGCCTGGTTGGTGTAAAAAAACAACTGCATACTAGACCAAACGCGGAACTACAAGTACCACACTGCATGTAAACTTCGTAAATGCATACAGAACTAATGCAGTCAGATGCTTACCTTTAATAACCTGATCCGGCTGTGTGCACAGAGGTGTCAGGGGAGTACTGCAGTCATTGTCGTAATCGCCAGATGCTCGGAAATTGTGGATGCCCTTTAGAGACTGCAGGGTAATAGAGACTGAATGAAAATTGAGGCTCAAAGACTCAAGGCAGAGATATTACTAAGGCATCATTACTGAGATTTGAGCTTTTATAAATTTCAAGTTCAGGGAAAGTTAAGTGGGTGAGAGAACGTGAACTACTGGGACATTGAGTACAATCGGACTTGTGCGTCATTCGACACATTACCATTAGCAGTTTCCTGCCATTCGATTATGCCCTAGTGCTTAATTAATAACAACAGAACAAGACATTATTAACTAGGGATAACATTCAAACAACGGAACTTTCAATGTAAAAGGTAAAAGAATGATTAAAGTTTAGAAAGGAGAGTCTATATGATGCGTCAGAAACAGCTGGGGCAGGTGGCGTCTTCATTCACGTCACTGTAGAAGGCAGCTGTGCTCACCCATTTGTTAACGGTGGACTTTGTGGTGGACACCCAGATGGCCGACGGTGGGTCCGCTGACCTGTCCAGCTCCATCTGTCCAAATATACATTCAGCAAGTTTACTTTCTTCGCTCATAGCTACAAAGTACAATCCGAACATTTTTCTCTCCACACCTGTTTTTATTACCTTAGTGTATTTCTCTGCAGCCTGTTACTTAAGGTCAAGGCATTCTCAGGACAGAAGAAAAATATTCTGGCAACAACTCAGCCCTATTGTTATAGATCCGTTTCTTTTTGGCAATTATATGTTGAACACAGACATCATTGGCACCCATTGCAAATTAGCTGAATTCACATTGAATATATGAGAGAAATCTAAACTTTAGTGTAAACTATGTGTACACATATTCGTACAGACATTTGTCGGTAGAGAGATTTTGGTTTGGTACACATGTGCACCGAATGCAATCCTTTTTACGTGCGGAACATCGGTCGTTGAGATCTTAGTTCCCTCAGGAAAGTATTAAGTGTCGGACCACAAGTTTGTTTTGTCTCCGGCTCGCACTTTGAGCGCGTTTTTATTATTATTATTATTATTATTAAACTTGAAAACACACACACAACAATGCCAGGGGTATAAAATAGAAACTAGAGTTAGCGCAGTGTCACTGTGGCTACTCACTTCGTACCGGAAAAGAGATTTATTTTGCGCATGTATGAAACCGCTAAAGATACCATAGCATTAGCCGCTAAACCAGTAAGTGGCTAACGGTTAACTCTAGCGATATGGATTATTTAGCGTTTTATACCCAGCTTCAAGAATTTCTCTTAAAAGGAGAAAATCCTGACAATTCCAGATATCAAGGAAGTGAATGAATAAAGGATGGAAGTATTAAAGACATTTGTTAAAGTGTGCTGAAATAAGCAACCGTTAAGTATATCATATCTTTAGAAAATTAAATATTAAATGTAAACACGCACACACACACACACACACACACACACACACAAAGACAGGCATGTATTACCCAAATGGGTTCTAACAAATGTAAACTATTAATTTGTGCCAATTTAATTAATTACTCAAAAGTAAATCAATGTAATAAAAATTGTATTGAATTAATTTTAATTAGTATACATATTATTCAACCAAATAGGCATTTTTATTGTTATAAAAATGTAAACTGTTCAAATGATTATCACAAATGTTAATAATAATAATAAACTGCGTTAATAAAAAAAAAAGAAGCAATTTTATGTTGTGCATTTCTTCCCTCTAACTGTACCGAAATTAAACCGAACCGTGACTTGAAAATTGATGTACGTACTGAACCGTGAATTGTGTGAATCGTTACACCTTTTAGCAAACATGTCCAAAATGACTTATTACTGCAACAGTAATTGCCAGCTTGTACTTATTGCCTTATATCTCCCTTTGCCAACATCTTATCGTATCTTTTCTTATACTGTATTTTGTTGGTGGTCAGGATTCGGCTCTCTCACTGCCGCGGCCCGGGTCCGACCCCTAATGGGAGAAGCTGAAAGAAAGTTTCTTTGTTATCGTAAAACTCGAGAATACTGTACAGGGAAAGGAATCTAAGAGCACTCCTGAATACCGAATCTTTCCAAATCCTTTGCCCTCTCTTTTTCAGCTCACGGTACACGATTTCAGTCGTGTTTAATTCCGTGGTCATTTTTGGGGACTGGTTTAACTCAAAGATTCAACCACAACCTTTTCCTTGGAAAAGGAAGCACAATTTTAAATCGTAAGAGTCTATGATGCTGTGTATCCTGTTATGTAGTTTTCCCGGGATTTAGAGGGGATCAAGTTCTTTTCTCTACAAGCTCTATATACAGTGCCCTCCACTAACACTTAGTAAATATGAGCAAAGACTGCTTTGAAACTTTGTCTTTAATGTTTGACCTTTAGATTCTTTCGCTGAAAGAATAGCAAGAATACTCTGTACACATGGATACCAAACATGGATACCTTTCTATAACAATATAACAGCTCTGGTCTTCTCCTATGATGCCTGATGAGGTTGAAGAATGCATTAAACCAATGCTCCATACAGACAAATTGCCCCAAAATATTAAGGAACCAACATATTTAACCAGGGGCATGAAATACTTTTCCATATTGCTCTGTGTGTGGCAAATCCACCGCCGAGGTTTATTACAAAAAAGCTCTGTTTTGGTTTCATCTGACCACAGAAGCTGATTCAATTAGTGACTGGCAAACTGAAGATGCTCAAGTAGTGCATTTTTCCACTGAAACCCTTCCAAATAAATTGTAGAGATGTAGGTGGGGGTGTCTTGTAGTTTGCGCGACTTTCTCATCCTACAACTAACTTCTGCAATTCTCTAATTATTGCACTGATCGTAGAAATGGGCATTTTCAATGCTGAAAAAGGAAGTCCTTCCTAATCAGGAAGTCTGATTAGCAACAATTTCCAGTTGTTAACATACGCATTCAAATTGTGACATACAGACAGACAGACACATTTATCTGGGAATTGCAAGAAGGAAAGTCAGAATTGTGAGATTAAAAATTCCCAATTTAGTGTCAGAAATTAGCTTCTATAGGTTTCTCTCATAATTTTAGTGAGATTCAGCTAATTAATTATGCAGAAATGTTATATAACCTATTTTCAAACTCATCTTTAACAAGGGTGCCAGAAGATATAGTCAAGTACCTGGAATTATTTATTTATATTTTTATTTGAGTCATTCTAAAAATCATAGTATTGCAAAAGTTAAGGTGTAAATTTTATATCTTCAGCTGCCAAATCAGTCACTTGGTGATTTATTTCTCACCTACCTTTAGGACAGGGGCCTTCTCTTCACAAATGAGGACACGTATGTCCGGATTGCGCAGGTCTGTGCAGTAAATCTTCCGGTCCCGGCCTCCAGAGTAGACGTGTGTAAAGGCTTCATTCACCTGTAGCGCCCACACCCCCTCATCATGGACACGGTACGTGGCTATACACCTCTGCTGTCCCAGTGACCACAGCCGAATCGTACCATCCGAACTGCCCGACAGGCACTAAACACAGAGCAGGGTACATCGATAATCACTTAATCGATAATATTTATAAGACAATATTATGTACAGTTTTAATAACAAAACCTAGAAGCACAATTCAATATATCAGCATGAAGCTGGTCCACTTGTCGGAAGTGCCATTACATTTCCAGCACTCTACCTCTCCAAATATTTAATAAAACAGTCGTGCACCTGGGTGCCATCTCTGTTAAGCAGCAGCGACTTCACGTTGTCCGTGTGTCCTTTTAGCTTCATGAGTTTGGCACAGGTGCGGGGGTCCCACACTCTTAAAACCTGAGAAACCACATACACACACACACATACACACACAGACCTCTAACTACACAAGACCAACAAAAGAAACATTCAACACAATTTTTATATGAAAAATTTACAAAATTTATTGACAGATACCTTCTCAGTAGATCCGGATACTATTACTGTGCCCATCTGATTCATCGCCAGACTGTAGATCGAATCCTTGTTTCCACTGAGAGACGAAGCTGAAAGAGGTTCGAGTATGTCTTGGTTGTGCAAAACCAGATCAAATTCCTAAATTCCTCTAAATCTGCTACTCTGCCATCATTAAAATTATAATAATAATAATCTGTCTTACAAAACCTGGCTACTTATTGTCTACACAATTATATAAAACATTAGGATATAACCAAGTATGGAGAAGAAATGACTTATAATTAATGGAAAGATGCACAACATACACGAAAAAATTCTGAATCAACATTATATGACAAACACCGGACATGCTGTGTCGAGGTCAGAGGCAAAAGAGAGGCTATATAGAGCAGACACTGGAGACTCCTACCATAATTGTTAGTCCTTATACTTTCAAACAATCAATAAGATGACGCATACATTAATTCATCTGTTTATGTGAGTGCACGCACTTTATTAAACCTAAATTACACCAATGAACACACCAGTGGGTGTTTTTTCTTGGAAAGCATGGTGTTATATGACTGAATGGACAGTGTCACTGTGTACCTCATCTGCCCCCAAGTATTCTTTCATTAGGAAAGCTGAGAACAGTCTGTTTCAACTAATCAAACAGTATCTAAACAGTGTGTTCAAGCGAGATTCATTTTAGGAGAGAAAAACAGTAGCGTCGAAACTTGAATTATTACTTTTCATTTTGAAGAAAATAAAAAAAAATTAAATGTATAATAAATATACAGGATATATAACAGGATACCTGCTACTTATAAATGCATTATCTACATTTACAGTATTTGCCCTTATCCAGACCGACTTACAGTTATTTTATTTATACAACTGTGCAGTTGAGGGTTAAGAGCCTTGCTCAAGGGCCCTGCAGCAACAGCTTGGTGGTGCTGGGATTTGCACTCACGACCTTCAGAGCAGAAGCCCAACAGTTTAACCGCTGAACTACCACTTCCCAAGGTGGTATTCCTCAGGTTTTATGACATATTAGCAGAATAGTAATATTACATACTTCTACTGCACAGTAACTGATGGTTAAGTTGAAGTAAGCAGACAAACGGTACTCACTAGTGACAGTATTATTGGAGGCAGTCAGTGCTGTAAGTGTGTTTACATCCCACAAGAAGATCTGTCTGTCCAGCCCTGCTGAAGCCACCAGCTCTTTATCTTTAGCATACGCTAAAGCTTTAACATAATCCTGGAACAAATAAATAAAAACAATCATCCCTTACATTATTAGGAACGCATTTACATACCAATTCATAAAAACATATAAAAGGTGATATTACTACGGTATCTCAAGGAATCAGTTATTTTTACAGACTGCTCATGTATGGGTCTGAAAAGATTATTTACATTTGATCAAATGACCAGTAAATAAATAACTAAACCACGGTAATAAACATTTAATTCAAATTTAGATCTTTGTACAGATTCCATTGTATTGATGATACAAGGATGTGATGCTTCCAGAGGTATTAGACTGATTACTGAGCACAGATACAATACAGACCGCTTTTGTTTTTATAGGTATGTGGCCTATTAAATATCTTCTCAGTGTCTCCACAAAGTGCATATGATAAAAGGTCAAATAAAATCAGTCTGCATTTAAATGAGCTCGTGTATTTTTTACATAAAAATTGGGCATACATCATAAAGACGCTCCCAGCACTGTGATTTAAAGAGATCGCTTAGCCTGTGTGAATTGATCTAAACTACTACAGCAACACTTTGTTACATCTTACATCACCCAAATAGCAATTTACAATGCTGTAGACAAATATGTAGTACAATTATATATTCAATAATTTGGAATATTAAAACAGTTCTATATACAGTGCTAACAATCAAGAGATGCAACACCTCTTCAATACCAAGCCGAATCCTTTAGTTTACTATTTATCCAACCCTGAGATGTCCAAAGCTCTTAGTAGAGCTAGATCACACCCTTATAAATAATATCAGAAGGCTGGGTTATAATACTAATATAATACTAGATCGTGGAATGTTTAGTGGAATAACCGCAGCAGCTCTTTTTACTTCACATATGATAATGTTCATAAATCTGTACTTATTTTCAGGAAGATTCTTACTGACTACTTTAATAGCAGACTCAGGAAATTCAGGAAAGGTTCCCAGTGCTGATTAGGTGAAAGCGTTGCCACTTATTAGCTCTAGTAATGTTCTGTGCCTCATTTGCTCTGACAGGGGAAAAAGAAAAGGTTGTTTCTGCCAGGATAGTTTCCAGCTGCTTCAGTTTCTCTGCCCTCTCATCCTCTGAATAATTTTTTTTCCCCACTGCACATGATTTGTTTCATAATGCCTCATGATATTAAATTCCATAATTACCACAACAGTCTCTTGAAATATGAGACACGCACGTGCGTTCGCTATGGCTCTAGATGAAGCGCTATGCTTGTTTCCAGGCTCTTCTGGAGTCTGTCCTGCTCACTGTTAACTATTTGTCTGTTGCCATGACTAAACATTATACAGGAAAATAATTTGTAGCAAAACCAGAGAAAATAAATGCATCAAAAAACTGAATTTGATATTTCTAGCTAGTTCCATACCAGGACCTTTTCACAGCATTACTCATTTTAGATTTTTTGCTTAAAAAAAATAAATAACTAGTTATGATGCAGGTTATGAACCTTTTCTATATGACATTTAACAAAGAAAGCTTTACATAATCCAAACCTGCATGGCCATTTCCACTTTGAAATGTTTTTTTTTTTTTTGTACGTACCTTATGTGTTCGCAGTGTTGACATACAAAAACCTTTATGTGCATTCCAGACTTTCACAGTGGTGTCTGATGAAGCAGATATCACTGTAAAAATAAATAAATACATACAGGGATTACACAAATTAGCGTATTAACGCGTTCCACAAACACTATAACACGACATTT
Organism: Silurus aristotelis; assembly: GCF_946808225.1. NCBI lineage: Eukaryota > Metazoa > Chordata > Actinopteri > Siluriformes > Siluridae > Silurus > Silurus aristotelis. The sequence goes on from NC_139574.1 coordinate 13,074,010, forward strand.
CTTCAGCGGGAAATTCTTTTAGAAATGACAGAGCTCTTTAACCAGAACACTTCTAAAAAAAACCCTGCAAGTGTGTGCAATGTTCGAGCTTAGAAGAAATATAAATGCACTATTCATGTAATATACGATTTGTGTCAGTGGTTCCCAAACTGGTGTGATAGAAAGGGCACTATGGTGCTTTTTACCCTTTAACCTTATGCATTGTGTTTCTATCAGTATGTAATCAAAATTATGAAACGAACCGAGCATGTATTTCTCACAAACGAAATATAAACGCTTCCCCTCTCTGGTGTATAAACAGCAAAATAGAAGTGCCATAAAAAGGTCAAATCCAGGACGACCAATCAAAGAACCTCAGCCTTTGTGGTCAAGAAAAAGCATCCATTCAAGTGTCCCGTGTAAGTGCACCTTAATGCAGTGTGCCATTTATCGACAACAGCAAAGAAGATTCAAATGGACAGATGAAATAGATAAAATGTCTCCTCCCAGCAGCTCGGCTGGTGCACATTCCTCCGAGAAGAGTAACCCAGGTCTCTCTAATAGCACTTCAGTAGCAACTGTAAGTGCACCACCTGCTATGGTTCACACTGGCAGCGATGCATCTGATGTTAAAAACAGCATCTCGCTTTAAGCAGCAATTCACCGAAAGACCAATAAAGAGGAGATCATGTGATGAGAAATAGATTTCATTTGGCTTTACATGCACTGGCAATGAGGAGAATCTCATAACGAAGTAAAACGCCTCGGTGGGAACCATTGATGTATATTAATAGAGTTAACATCCAAGCCAATTTACTTGCCCACGTATATAAAAGACGGTTTATAATGAAGCCATGCTCACGAGTTTTTCCGTTGCAGCAGAGGACGATGTCATTGACCCAGTCTGTGTGATGTTCCATTGATGCTATGTATGGGTCTTGCTAAAAAGCACACAAAACAACGATAGGTCAGCGAACCTGCAATTTTTATCTCGTATCCCATTACACGTTATGCTTGTGTTTGCCTCCAACATTATTAAAGTATCAGATTAGCATAGATACTGAAGGGGGGGGGGCAGACGCATAGGCACCTTGTGCTGGTTGACGCTCCATATCCGGATGATGGAGTCGCGACCAGCAGTGAAGAGCCGGTTAAGAGCTGGATCCAGCTGCAATGCATTAACTCCATTACGGTTGTATTTCTCCACTTCGTCTCTGATCACATACGACACCTGCGGCACATTGAAAGAAATGCAAGAATATATGTCCTTAAATATTTTTAAATCATACTTGAACCAGCACATCTGGCATCATACCAACTCAATTAAAAAAAAAAAAAAATTCCAATTCAGCGCGCATTTCTGTTTTTACCATTTTTATTAAAAAAAAATTAATTACATTAATAAATATCTAAATATAAAAGAGGGGAGATTAAAACCTTCGGGAAAAAAAGACATTTATCCACGATGTCCTTTCTTTACTTAGATATAAAATAAATAAATGAACTCCAGATAAAAATATTTTTAATCAGTAAACTTTTGTTTTATTTATGCGCCAAGTCTCAAATCAAACACATAATCCGCCATGTTTTACACAATTAACCCTCTAGGTGGCGTTTTGTGGGTTTTTCCCTCATAATGGCGACACAAACTACTTTTTACTTAAGCACATGTCAGAGCCAAGACTTCTTTACTTTCACTTAAGTAAAAAAGTTTAATCAGTACTTCAACTTTTACCCGAGTATTTTAAAACATGAGTATCTGTACTTCTACTTAAGTAAAGGATGTGTGTGCTTTTGCCACCTCTGACACACACACACACACACACACACACAGAAAACTGCTAGAGGTATAGAAAAAGAAACTAGAGCTAGCGCAGTGTCACTGTGGCTACTCGAGATTTGTTTTGCGCATGCATGAAAACACTCAGGAATCCATAGCGCTAGTGTTATACACCTAAACCAGGAAGTGGCTAGTGGCTAATGCTAGCACTATGGATTTATTTGCGTTTTATGTCCAGCTTTAAGAATTTCACATAAAAGGAGAAAATTCTGACAACTCCACACATCGAATAAATAAAAGATGGAAGGAATAATGACATTTGTTAAAATATGTATGAAAAAAAAAACAAGAACATGAATAGGACATGTGGTTTTCAATGGTTAAACGACATACAGCTCTTAAAACTTAGGGTGTACTCACTTTGGTGCCAGTTATTTTGACAATAATGGCTGTATGTTGAGTTATTTTCATAGGACAGTGAATCTATACTGCTATACAAGCTGCATATTGATCAATCTAAAATATATACAAGCTTTATTTCTATAGTATAGTCCCTTGAGAAGATACTAAAAAGATTGCTGAAATGTGAGATGAGATTTTATATATATATATATATATATATATATATATATATATATATATATATATATATATATATATATATATATATATATATATATATATATATATACACACACATATATACATACACACACACACACACACACACACACACACAGTGTTCATCAGCCACAATGGTCTTAGTAAAGTCAGGTACTGGTGTAGGATGCAGTCAGTGTTCCAATTCAGGCCAAAGGTGTTCAGCAGGGTTGAAATCAGAGCTCTATAGCAGGCCACTCATGATCTTCCATTCCAAACCATGTACACAGTTTGTTTATGGAGCTGGCTTTGTGCACAGGGGCATTGCTACGCTGGAACAGGTTTGGGTTTCCACATTCAAGTGAACATCGAAAATGTATTATAGCGCATCTAAAGACATACATACACAAGTGTGTGCCTCCAGCTTTGTGGTGACAGTTTGATAAGAATCACATATGGCGGGAAAGATCAGGTGTCCCAATATTTTTGTCAATATAGTGTATATGTGTGTTATATAGCAGAAAATATAAAGCATACAGCTTGGCACTTATATCATCCCCATTCTGACAGTGTAAAAAAATGTAGATTATAAACTTCACAAAGCTGGATTTCAAGGCAAAGCTGCTGCTTAGAAATTGCTTGTATCGAGTCTGACGCACAAGCAGACACAAGCTGGTATAATGTAGTGCACAAGCAGGATGCCTGAGAAAAGGGAAAAGAAGCATGTGATGAGTCATGCATTACTCTCTTTTTTTCCATGCAGCTGTATTTCTGCTTAGCAGAAAGAAAAAAAAAACAGGGATGTTTGCAATCCACAGTCTGTTTCTTGCTGTTAAACATGGCAGTGCATTTGTAACAGCATGGAGAAGTGTCTCAGTGGAGATCATTTCAAATTCAGGGCATCTGCATGATCGCACAATGGGCAATAAGTAATAAGGCCATTTCACAAAGCCAAGTGCACTCAGGGGGTACAAACACTGCACACACATGATATAGCAAGATGATGATCAATGACTCTGTACACACAGAGAAACAAATCATATGCCTCCTGAGGCCTTTTCCTTCACCGCCTTTAAATCTTACAGATACCTATTTTAATCTTACCTCTCTTTTTCTCACTCTCTCTCTCTCTCTGTGGAAATGCAGTATAAATGACTAATTAATCTCAGTATTACTTAACTAAAAAAATAATTGTCTCTCATCACAGTGACTTCACAATGAAACATCTGAACCATAGCTGACAAGGGCAATAGGAAAAAAATATTATATCATGATTCCAATAAAACATTCCAGCAATGCAGCAGTGGAAAAAGTTAAATTACACCTTTGTTTAATAAAATGAAACACCTCTACATAATATTCATTCTTTCTTTTTTAATGGACCATAAAAGTGACACGATAAGGAACAAAATGGACAACAATGAAAAAAATGCAAACCAAAAACAACAAAAAAAAAGATTTAAGAAAAAAGGCAAATAATGCATTTCCATTAATACATATTTAATTAAAGTGTAATGAGAGATTACTACGATTTACCAAAATCACTATGTATGTTGACTTGTCCTAATAAATTAAACAAAATTTGCTGATGACAAAGAGCAGCTACACTACTACTCACAATTCACTGTATTAAACCTGAAAAAAAAAAAAAAAAGATATACTTGACAAGAAATAAACTAACAATAGAGAAATAATAATCTCAGTGTACTTTGCAGAGGGCAATGCAGACTGACGCATACGAAACACAAGATTCTACAACACTAAACAATCTTAGAGAAGCTTTCCCAACTGAACGTGCCCACATGTGCCCTCTGAACAGACATATGCTTAGGAATATAGCGATATAAAAGCCATGAGTGATCAGCGAATCCCATTAAAGCATGGTCATCCATGCGTAAAGAAATAAAGAGAGATGAAAGATTTGTCACATGTACATTACAGAGCAGTGATGTATTTTCTTCACATATCCCAGGTTATTAGGAAGCAGGAGGCAGAGTGAAGGATCAGCAGTGATACGGCATCCCTGAAGGAGATTTGCTGGAGCTTAAACCCTCAACCTTCTATTCAGTAACCAGAAGCCTTAACCAATGAGCTTTACATCTCTGAGTCCTAGTCCATAATATTTCAGCCACACAACTCTACACTCTAGTTAGTATGTTCTTATAAATTAATAACCTAGCCAAATATGAATGATGTAATTTTGTGTTATCTGGTGAATAAGTCTGCCTACTCATTTGTTTTTTTAACCAGAGTTGATATGATATGATCAGTCGGCCCTAAATTGCACCGTTTTAAGCACATTTACGTGTCATGATATGAATATATAAAGGAGTGACTGAAGCCAATGTTGGTCGATTGAAATTTGTGTCTTGAATAAAAACTCGACATAAAGTCTGATCAGTTTCAATGCCTGTCTCATTTCTCTACAATGTGAAAGCCGCTGTTGATAAGGTTCATAAGGGTTTTTTTTAATTGTCAGTGCCACCATATGTGCAGACATAAAGAAGAGAAACGTTATTCCGATTCCTGTCTCAAGTGTTTACATCGTCAATACAATATAAAATGTTTGTATAGGAATATCAGCAGCACTGCAACATCGAACAGATTTTGCTAAATCTAATAAATATTTATATAAACTGAGTGACTATATATTGTAAACATCTGAATGACTATACCTCTAAATAAATGCAAACAGTTAGTTTTTGTTAGTATACAACTAAACATCCAAATATGTGTCAACAATTGGTAAGGCGCAAATAAGCATACTAATACATGCAAACATACTGAATTTCTGAGTTAGCGCCTGGACTTTCTTCATCCAGGTTTACACATGATACAGACAATAAATCCAGTAAGGGAAATGGAGATTGTAAATTGGCGAAAATTACATTTCCAAAACAATCATAGTTATGTAGTACGTTACGACACTTTTACGACAGCCAGAAATACGGCAGACATACAGCGACACCGGGAGCTTTCCGTTTAACGTTTTACCAAACGCGACCAAATTGGGTGGTTTGATAACATTGTCTTGATGGCGCAGTTACCGAAATCGTGTACATCTTAATTACGGTTTACTAATGCACAATGTTTCTCCACTGCAGAGATAAGTAGGAAGGGGGCGTGGACTTGGGCTTAGCAGATAGCTAGCAATCAAATTCACACGACATATTTATGGAAAAATGGCAGATGAACAATGTGCAACCTGGACATCTACTCTAACTTTAACAATGCGCACTATTTTCATATATAACCATGAATTAGAAATAGGGTCCACTCAAATACGAGCCAGTAAAGCTACACGCACAAACTATAAGTATGCTAGCTGAAGATTTGTGCTAGCTCCCGAGTCCGTAATCAGGGGCTGAGGGCCAAATTACATCCACATAGAAAAGAAAGAATAATAGCGCACTTTTGTGTGATGTTTCATCTGAATAGTGCACTTATAGAGAGAGGAGAAAGTCATTTGGGATTCAGCCCCAGGTCACAGACTCCACTCGGTTTTTTACACAGATATCATGATAAAATACACACACAGCGTGGAGAAAGGCTTCACACACAGGATCTTAAATAGTCATTACTAAATTCTTGTCTACGCACATATTTAAAAAAAAACCACCGTGAAAGTTTACATTTACCTGCACTTTCCTCCGGCCGGCAGCATTCTGCCTGTGATGGGTCGCCATCTTACATGTTGACAGCATGACGTCACTTCCGTGAAGCGTTATTAAAAAAAACGCGCGCGAAGTACAGAAAGTGTGTGTGTGTGTGTGTGTGTGTGTGTGTGTGTGTGTGTGTGTGTGTGTGTGTGTGTGTGTGTGTGTGTGTGTGTGTTTTCCCTACACAGCTTTTTCATTTGGGGTTCTAATGATTTCAGAAAGTTGAAAGTTCCCAAAAATACATCTATAATCATCTATATCAATTTAAAAGTATATAACCATCTCTAACCAGCTATAATTACATATCTATCTAAAACTATTTAACCATCTATACGACTTATCCATTTATTACCATCTATAACAGCATATCACTCTACAACTATATAATCATCTATACATATCTCTAACTATATAACCATTTATAACTGCATAATAATCTATAACAATATACAATCATATATAAACATCTACAACTGTATACCCATCTATAATTATCTATAACCATCTATAACTATATATCGATCTATGACCATCTATTACCACCTATAACTATATAACCATCTATAACTATATAACCAACCTATATCTAAAAAAAATCTATAACCATAAATAACTATCTTTAACTATATAACCATCTACATAAAAACATCTATAACCATCTATAACTATTTATAAACATCTATAGCTATATAACCATTCTTGACCATCAGTAACTATATAACCATTTATAACCATCTATAGCAGCCTAAAGATCCATGATGTTACTGAGAAACCCAAGAACTGAGGATGGACTTGGACTGTAATTAATATAAATGGCTTCGGGCAGCAATTTGCATGACTGTGTATTATCTCAACAATGATAAAGCTATAATGAATTTATAGGAACTAACATTAAAATTGTATAACTTGTTTATCTCTATAATGCTGCTTTGGGACCATATCAATTGTAAAATGTTCTATACAAATCAAACTAAATTGAATTGAATTGAATTGAATTGAATTGAATGGAACTTTGTGATTTTGGTATTCTACTTTTACACTATGTGCATTTTTATCACTATCCAAATGTAACTTAAATGAAACATACTGATATTTTAAGCATGTCTGATCAGTGGAAACGTATGTGTTTTTCTGCTTCTTGCTTAAAATAGATTTTGGTTAATATTGTGATAATCACACTCTTGATGTCACCCAAATGAAGATGGGTTCCCCTTTTGAGTCTGGATCCTCTCAAACTTTCTTCCTCATAACATCTAGGGGGATTTTCCTTGCCACATTCACCATGGCTGTTCATGAGGGATAAATATACATCATTCACCTTAACTGTTAAATTCTGTAAAGCTGCTTTGAGACAATGTCTGTCGTGAAAAGCGCTATAGAAATAAACTTGACTTGACTTAATATTGTTAATTTATCTGTGGAAGAATGTAATTATCTAGTCGTGAATCAAATCTGAATAATGACTGCAGATAATCGCAGTAACATGGTTGTATTTGGGGGTATTTTGACTACATATGAGGAGCTTGATATTGATATCTGAAGTGATTTTATATCCAACCCTTGATGATTGACTATGATGGCTATGATGGCTATTATGAGTTGCTCAGTAGCTCCTAGTTTTATAACCACAATGACTGTAAAAGACTGTAGAAAGATCATTACTTATAATCTTACACTCCAGTGCTCATGTTAGTTCTCACTCTCCAGTGTTGTGTTTTGTTGAAAGATTTATGATCAAACTCTTGATGTCACCCAAATGAGGATGGGTTCCCCTTTTGAGTCTGGTTCCTCTCAAGGTTTCTTCTTTAACATCTAAGGGAGTTTTTCTTGTCACAGTCACCACGGCTGCTCATCAGGGATAAATACACACCATTCACCTTTACTGTTAAATTCTGTAAAGCTGCTTTGAGACAATGTCTGTTGTGAAAAGCGCTATAGAAATAAACTTGACTTGACTTGATATTATGACTATGATATTTCACCAGTATTACCATGAACTCTGCCCTGTCCAGGTGTTTGAACTGTGTCTGGTGTGAATTGTCGATTGCTTTGTTGTCAGAAATTACAGAAACGTAACATGTAGAAGCGCTAGGTCCCCTGGTGGTCTAGTGGTTAAGATGCAGCGCTCTCACCGCTGCGACCCGGGTTCGAACCATCAGGGAACCATCCCCAACCACTCTCAGTGCCGGTCCCAAGCCCGGATAAATTGGGGAGGAAGGGCATCCAGCGTAAAAACATATGCCAAATCAAACGTGCGGAGGATCCGCTGTGGCGACCCCTAACGGGAGAAGCCGAAAGAAACTAACATGTAGAAGCCTTATGCGCCTCTAGCATTAGAAGTTCACCAGAGGGAGCTGCAGATTCAGCAGCTGTATGTGTGTGTGTGCGCGCGTGTGTGCACTCTTTTCCAAGTTAAGCGTGCGTTGATGCACCTCTTAAACCAAAAGAAACAAAAACCCCAATGCGTTATTTATATATACACATTCAATTCAATTTCCCTTTTTTAATCTCACTCATCAAAATAAATGTATTGTAATAAAGTTATTATGGGTGCTAATGCACATCATCTACTGTAAGGGAATAATCTTAGATTTTCCTCAAGAGCTACTCAACAAACAAGCACAGAAATCGGTGTCCTTCATGAAAATGTCCTCGTAAACACTTAAATCCCGCATTAAAGGGCGTAAACAGCACAGCAGACTTAATTGCTCTGGCGGCTTCATAAACAACAGTTGTTCGCATGATATTAAACACTCCATTCCCCAAAGACTTGTCCTAGATCGCACTCAGAGCGCGCGCTATCCGTGCACGGAGCGATCCGAATTTACAGCCGTGATTTATCGATGTTTGTTTGTTTGCTTTTTTTTGTTTGTTTGCTTGCTTTTTTGTTTATTTTGCGCAAAGAAACTTTGAAAGGGACAAACCAGAGGTGAGTCGGAGCGGTGCGTAAAGGGAGCGCAAAGGAGCAGGCGAGAGTAGAAGGCGTTTCCCCCCCACCCCGTGCGCCGACCAGCTCACTTCCTCAGTCGGCGGCTCGACGGCGATCGCACAGGTTCCTCACGCGTTCCGCACCCGGAGACGTGATCACAAGAGAGCTTTGGGAACTCCGAGTCCCTGCCAAATACAGAGTCTCTCATCACCAGGCGCCTCTTGGACAACACGCCGGGAAGTGTCGGGTTCCGCGTCACTGACCTGTCATTGTTTATATTTGTATTTATTTTTTGTTTTTGTTTTTATTTTTTATTTTTTATTGTTTATCTCAACTTTATTATGTTGGAGTCTTTCTGATTTGGATGATTTACCTAGAGGACCCAGTGGGAAAAGGTTTTTCTCTCTCTCGCTTTTTTTTTTTTTTGGTTTGCGCCATGTCGTATGGAGCGGGATTTCAGCTCGCGTCGGATTGCGTCTGATCAACGAATGGATGAGCGCTTTTAGCGCCAGGGAAGGAAAACAAGATAATCAGACGCCGTTTATCTGGACGGGATGAGTTTCCAGAGAGGGCTTCACGTGCCCTCAGGCTACTGTAGGTTTTGCTAACGCGCACTGGGAATGTCGGAAGTCGCTGAACTCTAAGGGTCGCTTCTTTTTTGGACGCAAAGCTGCAGAGAAGAGAAAGTTTCACGCGTAAGTAAGCAGCACGTCCAGTCAGTTTACCCCCCCCCCTCTCTCTTTCTCTCTCTCTATTTATCTCTCTGTGTATATATCGCTGTTTTTAGAAAACAAATCTGGAACTTTCTCCTCCGGTTTATTCAGGCCTTTTTTTAAGTTAATAAAAGTTAACCTTGTAGCCTTATACGCTCTTTCAGAAACACACATTGCTCTCATAATTACAATTTGCAACTTTAAAACAAGAAACCAATAAACAGTGTGCACCGAACAGGGTTGGAGATGGTTAGTGAAATATGATGGAAGAATAATAGCCCTGGATAATAGAGACTAGATCATATAAATTAACCTCGAGTCAAGTGACGACTAGTTCAGCATAGGCAGTAGGTCCGAATTAAAATCACGCCCATGCGCGTGCACGAAGCCTGAATCACGTTTAGTGCCCATTTACAGCTGAAGCATTGTTTATTAAAGTATTCATGGAGGGGGGCAAAACTGAGGGCAACATTATTTGCTTCTTTGGTTATAATTGCGCATTTATCGTTTTATATGCTTTTATATATATATATATATATGCTTTTAAAACATAAAAAACAAAGCATTTAAAATAATCACGTTTTACACACGCGCACGCATGTCGCAAAAGCTATTGTTTGTTAATTAATTAATTAATAGATTAATTAATTGATTGATTAACTAACGGTTGTACTTACTTACTCACCTACTTACCCACTCAGAAATAGTAATCCTTAAGGGTACATAGATTGTATCTTCCCTGATGACACTGATGATCTCTTACCTGTAAAGTTTATTTATATATATATATATATATATATATATATATATATATATATATATATATATATATATATATATATATACACACACACACACACACACACACACACACACACACACACACACAATATATATTGCACTTTTAGAAAAGTATTACACTAAAATCAAATGAAGTTACACAAGTGGCCTTTAAGATCCAATTAGAATATAATACAAAACTGCTTTACATTTTTATTTATTTTTAACTGAGGTTTGTGATTCGGCACTGCGTGAACAGGTGTGCTGTTTACCGGATGCTCCCAAACAAGCCACCGGTTGCGTCCCAAACTCTGCATACCACTAAACACTAAATAACACAGCACCGTTTATAACCTGTCGCATACTGAGCTAGTTGGATACTTCTTAGGATGGCTGTATGCAATTCAGCCAGTGGCTGTTAATTCTCAGGTCTGAACGAGCTTTTAACGTTCGCTTTATACAGTGTGTCGGAATAGGTGGAGTGCTATTTCGACATAGTATTTAGTAGACAAATATGCGGCTGTGGAAGCAAAGCCCCGCCCTCTCACTGAGTCACCTTTCAACGCGGAAAAGAAAAAGCTTCGGGAAGCCTCGAGCTCTTGTCCAAGGTCCTGAAAGTTCACTTCTCACCGTGTCAATGCCAAAAATGCATGCTTTTAGGTGAATACCTTGAAAGTATGTAGAATAATAGCTTTGGAGGATTGTAAAAGTGAAGGTGTTATAAAAGGTAGTTTCAAATGATGTAAATAAGAAATACAGCACGTTATCTTCTAATGGGCAGCCAGAAAAATCAGTGCAAATAAATATGTTTACTAACACCAGCACCACCGAAATAAATAAATAAATAAAATAACAATAATAAAACAGTAACATGTAAAAAGAAATTTTGCGCTCTTTCACTAAAGACCTGACAATTTGACCCTGGGTGTCCGATACATGCTGGATTATTAACTTCAACCCGGAAGACTGTAGACACAATTTATTGAGTTTTGTATAGAACAAAATCTATAGAGTTCAGCCTATATTCTAAGTATGAGAGAGATTAATTAATTATGAGATGACTGTTATTGATATAGTTGTAATATTGATATATTGAAATTATTTCAAAAGTATTTCATGGAGATTGTTATTCACAATAT